>NW_023501265.1:355361-355885 GCF_013396195.1 Fusarium tjaetaba | reverse complement strand
AGGTGTTGGGTAGCTGGTATACTGCCCGGATTGACTTTGATAAGGGTACATATCATATTAGCTTTATGCTGTAGCCATTGGTCAGTCATCGTGGTATCGACGTCTAAGTTGTAGGCTAGAAGTGTTATTTACAGTTGAGACTTGTGGCTGTGAGCTTATTCCAGCAGAGAGAACCTAGACTTTGATAAGAGTGTTATTTTGAGGTGATAGTCCCCACAGCTGATGGCTCACATCACGCGCCTCACACACGAGCTTGGCCTGATACAAGAGGTTGCGCTTCAAGTTCTCCTCGGATAGGTGGCGACGTCGGATGAGGCAACTCTTGGCCTTCTTCTTCCACGTGCCTTACTCGACCGCCTACACATACGGCGGGATCAGCCGTCCAAACGCGTTGGGGATTGGCGAATCCGATGGAGGTGGTCCCATCTTCGTGCGAGGTCCGTGGCAGGGACGAATGACGGATCCAAAGATCTGCCATAAGTCGCCGTGCGACTCGAAGAAGCGCAAGTACTTAGCTTGCTTTC